>NC_056731.1:1895922505-1895957505 GCF_019279795.1 Protopterus annectens | reverse complement strand
TAGCTTTTGGACAAAAGAGTCATTCAAGAGGTCCAACCAGATCAGAGAGGATTCGGAACTTACTTGACGTTTTTTTTTTTAGTGACAAAAAAATACAAGGGACCTGAGACCAATTTTGGATCTAAAAAATCTGAATCAATATGTGAGGAAGTCAAAGTTCTGAATGGTCAAGTTTCAGTCCATTCTACCTCTTTTACATAAGGACAATTGGGTGTGCTCAGTCGATCTTCAGGATGCATATTATCACATCAAAATAAACAAATACTTCCAAAAACACTTGCACTTTTGGCTGGGAAACGGTCACTATCAATTCAGAACCTTGCCCTTTGGACTTACTACAGCTTCCAGAGTATTTATAAAGTGTATGGCACTGGTAGCAGCTCACTTGAGACTGCAAGTATTCTGGTTGTTTCCATACTTACATGATTGGCTCTTCATCGTTTCAACCAAGCATCTCCTAGAACAGTCAAGGGACTATTTTCTCCAAATTTACCAATCTCTAGGCATTACAGTCAAGATTTCTAAATCAAATCTATTACCGATACAGAGCCTGTAGTTCATTAGTGCTGATCTGAACACAATAAGTCAGATTGTTTCTTTACCCCCACATCATGTGGCCATAATCAAGTCCCAGGTTCATCAAATCCTTACTCATCCTTCTCCTCCCACCAGACTGGTTCTAGAAACTCTAGGTTCCATGACAACATGTATAGTATTAGTCCCTTTAGCATAGAAGCCTCTTTCCTACTCAGTCAGACTCACTCAGATATGGAGAACTCATCTCCAGTGGTAGATCCAATTGGACTACAGTCTCATAGGTTATCCCTTTGCTCTGTCACTCCCAGTAGCTGCAGTAATCACGGACACCTCCGAACTGGGGTGGGGTGCATTTTTTGGAAGGACAATCTTTGGTATGTGGTCGCTAAAAGAGACTAATTTGCATATTAATGTATTGGAGCTGAGAGTAGTCCATTTGTCACTGCAGGCATTTCAAGATTTTCTCTCTCTGGGGACTATTGCAATTCAAACTGACAACATGTCTGTGGTCTGGTAAATCAACAAATAAGGTGGAACTCGATCTTATCCACTCTGTTGAGAAGCTATGAGGGTGTGTCAGTGTGCAATTTCTTCCAACTGCTTTCTAGTAACAACTCACATCCTGGAGAAATCTAACATATTAGTGGTCAAGCTCAGCAGATCCATTCTGATGTCTCACAAGTCGTCTCTCAATCAATCAGTGGCAGAGAAAATTTTCCATCATTGGGACCAACCTTGCTGTGATCTATTTGCTTCTCCCCACACCAACAAATGCAGCAGGTATTTTGCCCTAATTCCGCCCACCCCTTTAGGGGGAGTCACTAACAGATGCTGTAGTCCATGTTTGGTCTTCAGTCTCCTTTATGCTTATCCCCCAATACCTCTGATTTCAAAACTCTTACAGAATGCCAGCTAGTGGAAGAGCTCGGTTTTCCTCATTGCTCACTTCTGGCCTCATCAGGACTGTTTTTTTTTCCTTTGGTCTCATTTTCATCATCCTCCTTGGATACTGAACCCCATTACAGACCTTCTATCACATCCCTTGGGGATAAAACATCCCAGTATTCCAGCCCTCAAACTAACCACATGGATTCTCCAGTTCCATTAATAGCTAGACAGCCTAGGCTGTCTTCTCTGGTTCGTGACATACTTTTGTCCTTACAGAAAGACTCCACTAAGAGAATTTACAAGAGCAAGTGGAAAAGATTTTCAATTTGGGCCCTGAAAAATGACTTTGATCCCTTTACTGCACCTATGTCGTCTGCATTGGAATTTTTAGCCTCTCTTTTTAAAGAAGGTGCTATTTTATCCACAACCAAAGTACAGTGGGCAGCCATATCATACTTTCATTCAGAAGGTAATGCTTCTTGCCTGGCTGCTTCCACGTTGTGTAAGGCCTTTCTTAAAGGGACCTTCCTGCTCAGACCCCCAGTAAAAGATCTTTCACGTCCCCAGGATGTAACAGTAGCACTGCAAGATTTACGTCAACAATCCTTTGAACTCTCAGCAAAAACTGACCTAAAATTCCTTTCTTGGAAAACAGACTTTTTAGTCACTATAACTTCTGGTAAAAGGATCGCTGAACTCCAGGGTCTTTCATCAAAAATTCCATACATTGTTTTTCATAAAAACGGAGTTACATTATGAACCAATCCTTCTTTCCTACCAAAAGTGGCTTCTGAATCAAATATAAATTAAACCATTCATTTACCAGTCTTCTTTCCAAAATTTTTGAACAAGGAGAACACGTGCTACATCTGTTAGATGTACATACACAACTACATTTCTACTCACACAGAACAAACAAGGTCAGAAAAACGGATCAGCTGTTTGTCTCTTTTTCACCTAGTTGACTGGGTTCTCCAGTTTCCAAATTACATTGGCCAAATGGATAACTAACTGCATTTCCTGGATATATTCTCAGCAAGGCCTCTCCTTACCAAAGCCACCTAAGGCCCATTCAACTAGATCCAAGGCTACTTCATCTGCCTTCTGGTCATGATATTTTGCAGCAGTCACCTGGTCTAATTCTCATACCTTTATTAATCATTACAAATTGGATGTAATTTCCAGAAGCAGAGCTGCTTTTAGTTCAGCATTTCTCTGGAATATCCTTCCATGAGGGCCACCCAAGATTTACGTAGCTGGAGACTGTGTCCCATATTTTGAGGAAGAATGAAAAGGACAACATCAAATATTAAAGTTGTGTACTCACCATAACTAGACATCTGTGTTGTCTATTTTCATTCTTCCTCAGCTCCCCTCCCTCCTTCCGACTTTCTGTCGTCTTCTGGAGTGACCTGGTGGAACTTTGGAACCTGCGGTTCCAAGCTTGAGCACTGGTTTAATCTTCTCTTTTCTTCTTCTGTTATATACTGAAACCTTTAAGACAGCAAACTTGATCTGAGGTACTAGGGATGGGCTGGGACATTATGGGTAGAGTGAGGAGCTTGAGAGTTGGATCCGAAGTCTGTAGAATGCAGCTGAGTCAGATCTGAGGTCAGGTCTGTAACCCATACATTAAGGAAGATTGAAAATAGACAACACAAATGTCTAATTATGGTGAGTACATAACTTTAATTTACTTCCTTATCTTTTCACTTCTAGTCTTCGGGCCTTGAGCCCTTTTTTCTTGCCTTTCTTGTTACCTAACTGCTAGGTACTGCTTGTATTACCATTGTTGGTATTTCTTTCAGTACTGTATACCTTTTTTTTTGATAATTCTATTACCACTGTCAGTATTTGTGCTAACCTTTATAATTAATATAGGGTCTATATTAGAACATCGAAGTTTCAAAACTATTTATCTATTAACTATTTATCAAATGCTGAAAATAGCGAAACTACAGAAAACCGAATGTTTTCCTAGGGAAAGAATTTGGTTGTCCATTTCTATCGCTTCGCTATTTTCAGCACTGTGGTGGAAAGTTCGGGTCGGGTTCAGGTAAGTGTGCGATTGGGCGCGGGTTAGGTGAGTTAGGGTTAGGGTGCGGGTTAGGTAAGTGTGCGATTGTGTGGACATGAGGGTTAGGGATGGTTAGGTGAGTTAGGGTTAGGGCACGGGTCAGGTACATGTGCGATTGTGTGGACGCGATGGTTAGGGCGGGTTAGGTGAGTTAGGGTTAGGGTCTGGGACAGGTAAGTGTGTGATTGTGTGGATGTGAGGGTTAGAGTGGGGTAAGGTGAGTTAGAGGTTAGGGTGCGGGTGAGGTGAGTGTGCGATAGTGACGGACCTTAGGGTTAGGGTTTGCATTAAGGTAAGTGGATAGTTAGTGGTGTATGTACAGTTTAGTATAGGATTAGATGTAAGATTTTAGGTGTATGTGTGTGGATTGTTGTTTGTTTGGTGTGCTTGTGTTGTGTGTATGTGTTTTGGAACAGCAAATTTTTTCCCTAGGAAATTGTTCTGCATGTTCGATGTTGTCAACGTTCTCTGAATAGGGGTCGATATTAGAACATTAGAAGTTTTGAAACTTCGATGTTCTAATATAGACTCTTAATATACCCTACTTGCTTTCTTAATTCTTTTGTTACCATGTTGGAAAAAAAACAACTGAATTCAAAAAGTGCTCCTCATGGGGGCACAAGATCCCAACTCAGATGTTCATTTTGAGTGTATAAACTATCTTGGGGCAGGTCATTTATCTACTGACTGTGAAATTTGTGTTGGCTTTAACCATAGTGCTCTAGTACAGCATAAAAAATGGTTGCTTGTATAGCATTAGGCTCCAGTTGTCTTGCATTTTATCTAGGAAAGACCAAGAAGTGCCTTAGGGTACGTATTTATCAACATCACTACAGTGTTCACAAGAAGAACATAGCAAATTCTTTAAGCAGGCATGCAGTGAACTGTGAAGCTTTTAAATGTTTTAAATTCTTGGTTATTGATAGAGTATTGATTGATGAAAGGGGTGGTGATTGGTAAAGCAAGTTGGAAGCTTTGGAATTAAATGGCAACAGAGGCTGAATGCATGTCGTCCACCAGGTTTGAATGATGATGTTAAATTAGGGTATATACTCAAGCTAAGGGCAACAAAATTATAAAATAAGTTTTATGTATCATATAGATATATTTTGCATAAAATTAATTTTAATTGCAAGAGTTAGAATGGATTTTTTAATTTATTTTTTCACTTAATGTATTTTATTTTATTTTATTTGAATTATGGTTGGTTTTTTGGTACCTGTTGCTTTAAAAAAGTTCATATAAATGATCATGTGACTATTTTGTGGGCATTATAAAGCTTTTATTTGTGAGGATGTACTGATTCTGATGAAGTGAAAATAAAGAGGAAAACTCCAAATCATACATCTTATATTTGTTTTGAGTAGCAATCTTTAGGAGTGTTTCCAACATTTGTGGTTTATTTTCATATTTTGCGGTTTTACATCTTTGAGTGTTGTTGTGATTAATTCTTAAAGGATTGCTTCCTCCACCCTCTGTGTCTATATCTGGAGAACCCTCCTCTTCCAGGAGATCTTTGGGAGATGCAGCTGACAAATGTAAACAGTCAAGGAAACATTCCTTATGTAGCCCTCCTCCTCCTTCTTCAGGCATGGCTACACCCAAAAAATTTCAAAAAATTTTGGATCCAACAACTTCTTCGGGTCCAACTTAGACAAAATCAAAATCTTCAGATCCAGCTATACTTCAAATCTGACCAGAGCCAAATCAAAGTCCCCTTAGACTAAATCGAAGATCTCTCTGGAGCCAGTGACTTCAAGGATGCACTCACATTTCTGCAGGAGACACCTCAAAGCGTATCCCCTCCACCCTCAACCTCTTCATCCCTCAGATTATCTAGGAGCCTAACAGAAGCAGATGAGGACAGGATGATGAGAAAGTTTCTCAGAACCCAGATTCAGTTGGAAATTAGTCTGTCTCTGTCTCCCTTCATCTCCGTGAGCCTACTTCCAGTACATCCCCAACCTTTAACTCCTTCTCAAATCCGTCCACTGGTTTCAGAGCCTAAGGACCCGAGACTTCCAAGCTTGTCTGTGTCATATATGAATGGTTGACCTTCTACAACTCCAATACCTTCTCTGATCTCAATGGCTCTGACTCAGTCAAACTTGGACTGCAGTTGGAGATAAAGCATCAGTGCTGGATCAAGAGATTTTGGTTCAAATCCAATGTTTTTGGAGCCGTCCCTTCCTCTCAGAGCCTTGTTGCTGGAGAGTTTGGCTCTGACATCTGCATCAAGGTGGAAGCCTGGGGAAATTGGATTCTGCCCTGTGCAGGTATCTTTATATCTTATCAGGCTGGCTCTTGGTTTCCCCACAGCTTCTGGCTTTGAGGTATTGGAGAGAGCATTTTCTACCTCCATGGACAAGACTTCCTTTTCCCATTCAGGTTCACTCCCTCCTCAGCTGTGTGCTGTGGATACTGGATCTTATCATCCTGTCCCATCAGGACAGCTGGGCTGATCAAGCCTGGAGACAGCCCTCATTCAGGACTCTGCTGGCACTTCCGAGCCCTTCCTGGAACCTCCAACCAGAGAGCCTCCTCAGACGCACACATATAGAAGGAGGCACTTAGACTCTCCAGGAGAGTCTTTAACCAAAGACACTGACTTTGATGAAAGGGAAGGGCTTCCCAGATAACCCCTTGAGGATGTCTCTTTTGTTGAGGCAGAAAGATGGTTGGTTTTCTGATCTCCCTTCCCAGGAGAAGTCAGTGTTTCTCAAGAATTTCAAAGCCAGCTCATCTATGTCTTGGATAGTCCCGCAGAAGATGGGATGGTGAACCTCATCTCCTGCAATGCTTGGAAGGATCTGCATGTCACAGTGTCTATTCCCAAAAGGCCAGACAAATATCTCATTGTACTAAAGGATAGGGTTTACTGGAGCAAGGATCTCCCAGTTGATGCTATGCCTGTTGCAGCAGCCACCAAGAAAGAACTCATGGGAGGGAGTTTGTCTGCCATCCCCCTAACAGTGCGTCTAGGGCATTGGACAGATTTGAGAAGCATGTTTACACTACCAACCTTTTCCTTCAGTTCACTGAATTATTTGGCACATATTTGGAGATTTCAGAAGGAATTGATCTAGGAGTTTTAAAATACCCTTTCAAGATCCATGTCTGCAGAGGACAAGAAGAAGTTTCTTTACCACTGACCACCCTCCAGTTTCTATTGAATGCTTCCATGAGACAAATTTTGTCATGTTTCAGAAGGAGCTTTTAGAGCAGTGGGTTCAGGAATTGCTGTGAGAAGGCATGCCTGGATGTGGTATTATGGAGCCCTTCAATACTTCATGAATGCCCCTTTTGATGTATCCACCTTGTTTGGCCCTAAGGTGAAAAAGACTCTAGGAGTGAGTAGGATGGGAAGGCATTATCTGCAGTGGAAATTCTTTTCTGTACCCCTCAAAGGACCTTCTCCAGAACCAAAGAGGAGGCAGAAATATGTGGTACGGTTCTTCCCAGGACTCCTATGGAGACAGATCCCCTGTGGCAGAGGATGGAAATCTGATGGAAGACATCAACCCCATACTAGAGGTGGTCAGCAACATCAGGGCTTCGGAGTTCCTTTTACTGAGAGCCCTTTCAGTGCCTGTGAAGGGTTGCCTGACTGCTGCACTCTGAAGACAGTCAGGGCGTACTTATCTTTGTACCCATAAGCCTGGACAGCCATTACCAAAGATACTTAGGTGTACAGGATAATATCCAGAGGTTACTACATGTCATTTTCCTTCTACCTCCCCAGTAGAACAAAATAATTTCCAATGTTTCACCCAGTCAGAGGAAAACAACAGCCATAGAAATAGAAAAGCTGCTGAGAAAGAGTCATCCAAAAGGTCTTCCCAAACCAGCAAGGATTTGGAACCTACTCAGGATTCTTTTTAGTGCCAAAGAAGACAGGGGATATAAGACCATTTCTGGATCTCAGCAATGTTAATCAGTTCATAAAACACAAAGTTCCAGATGGTCACTGTCCATTCTGCCACTCTTGTGAAAGGATGATTGTTTGTGCTCCATAGCTCTTCAGGATGTGCTGGCACTCCAAGAGATACCTAAACTTCAAGCTGAGAGCCAGTCACTATCAGTTCAGTGTCTTGCTCTTTGGTCTCACCACAGCCCACATGTTGTTCACCAAGTACATGGCAGTTGTTGCAGCTCACCTGAGACTGCACAGATTCTGGGTTTTTCCTTATCTAGGTGAGTGGCTGCTTTCTGCTTCCACCAAGCCTCCGATTCAGGCCAGGGATTACTCATTCCATCTGTGTCTTCAACTGGACATCACAGTAAACTATGCCAAGTCTGGGTTCTCCCATAGTCAAGCCCTGGAATTCATTGGTGCTCGTCTGGATACAGTAACATAAACTGCAGGCTTACCACTGACGAGATTAGACAATTTATGGAGCAAAGCCTTACACATCCTTTCTCTTCCTTCCCCTCCAGCCAGGCTGATCTTACAGCTCCTTGAGTCAATGGCAGCTTCAAAAGTGTTGGTATATTTAGCAAGCTTTTACATGAGGGTACTACAATCGACTCTTGTGGTACAATGGTCATTAGGGAAACACCCTCTGACAGGACCTATTCAAATTACAAATATTTACAAACAACACATATCATGGTGGATTCATACAGAAGTTTCTCTGAGCCACCCTTTTATTCTTTCTATGCCCAAGGCCACAGTGAAAACAGATGTGTCTCAACTTGGGGGCGGGGGGGACATTACTTGGGAGGGACAGTCCAAGGCACATGGTCTCAGTCAGAGGTTAATATTCACATCAATATCTTGGAAATGAAAGCAGTCTTAGTGGCATTGCAAGTGTTTCATGATGTTCTCCCTCTAGGGACCGTTGCTATTCCAATGGAAAACATGTTGTTAGTCTGGTACATCAACAAAAGCAGGAAACCCAATCTTACCCCTTATGTCAAATGGTAATGAAAGAATGTCAATGGTCTATCTCTTCCAGCTGCTTTCTTTTGGCAATGCATATTCCAGGGAAGTCCAAAGTGCTAGCAGACAAACTGAGCAGCTCCAATTTACTTTCTCATGGATTTCAACCACTTAGTAGCAGAAAAGATATTTTGTCATTGGGGCCAACCATGCTGTGACCTCTTTGCTTCTCCTATCAATGCCAACTACAGCAGGTACTTTTCCCTGATCCAACCAGAGGGGGAGTCACTGAGGGACTCTCTGACTCATTATTGGCACTCTGGCCTCCTTTATGCCTTTTCCCACACCCTTCTAATTTCCAAGTTTCTCCAGAAAGTATCTCAATGGGAAAGCAAGGTAATCTTCATTGCACTGTTCTGGTCTCAACAAGTCTGGTTCTCCTTGTTGTGGTCTCATCTAGTTCTCCCTCCCTGTGGGTTAAATCCTTCTCAGGACCTTCTGTCTCGCCCTTCCAGGATATCTCTTCCGGATATTCTAAACCTCAAATTGACAGCATGTTTTTTTCTTTTCATTCCAGTGATGGCCAGAAACTCCAGGTTTTCCTCCCCACATTGTCATATTGTTACATCATCCCAGAAAGTCTCTGCCACAACCATTTATAAGAGCAAATGGAAACAATTTTCTGTTTGGGCCCTCCAGAGACAATTAGACCTCTTTTCAGCACCTATTCCAGCTGTTCTGGACTTCTCGGCTTCCATTTGTTAATGGTGGAGCTAGTCATTCAACAATTAAGGTCCAAATTGCTGCCATTTCTGATTTTCACTTAGTCATTGGCCTCTCTGAGATTATGTAAAGCACTTCTTAAAGGTACCTTTTTGCTTCGACCTCCTATTAAGGACTTCACTCCTCCATGGGATTTAACAGTACTTCTTCAATCTCAACTCAACCTCCCTTTGAGCCTTCAGCCAAAGTAGACTTAAAATTCTTATCATGGAAAACTCTTTTCCTGGTCACCATTACATCTGCTAAATGAGTATCAAACCGCAGGGCTTTCTTCCCAGAGACTGTATCTGGTCTTTCATAAGGACAGGGTTTCCCTTAAGACTAACGCTTCTTTCCTGCCCAAGGTGGCATCTGAGACAACTATCAACCAGTCCATCAACGTACCCATTTTCTTTATGATTTTTTCTAACAAAGAAGAATATCTACTGTATCTGTTATATGTTCATAGACAACTTAGATTCTATATTCACAGAACTAAACATTTCAGAAAATCAGATTGTTGTTCTGTTTCCAAAGCTAAACTGGGCAAAGCAGTATCTAAACTAACCTTAGCTAGATGGCTCACTGATTGCATTTATTTTCTCTATAAGAATCAAGGAATCTGTGGCCACCACAGCTAATTTCTGGCCCACAGCTTCCACAGATAACATTTGTGTTGCTGCTACATGGTCCAGTGCTCATACCATTATAGTTCATTACAGACTGGACATCTTATCCAGGAACAAGATCAGCTTTACTCTAGAATATCCTTCCTTGAGGACCATTCAGGGTTTCTTTTACTGGGGACCCTGTTATATCAGTTGAGAAACAGATGAAAAGATAATATCAGATATAAAAGCTATGTAATCACCATGGACCATTCAGGGTTTCTCTTACTGGGGACCCTGTTACATCAGTTGAGGAACAGATGAAAAAGATAATATCAGATATAAAAGTTATGTACTCACCATAATTGTACATCTGAGTTGTCTGTTTTCATCCTTCCTCAACTTCCTGCCCTGCAGCCCCCTTCCTATTTTTATAATTTCATAGTATGTCCTGAGGGGTATTTCCTGTCAGTTTTGTTGCATGAGCTCCAGTCTCCTCCTTCTTCTTCTCTATCTGTATGCCACATCTGGTATACAACTTGTTTTAGAATATGTTAATGGTTGGGTGCCCTTTGACACATACTGGTTAGCAGACTAGAAAGCAAATTTGATCTGAGGTAACTCAGGAGATGAGAGGATTATGGGTAAGAGGAAGAAATCAAGCTATGGAACCTAAAGTCTTAATGAAGTGGCCGAAGTGAGATCCAAACTTGGATCTGAGACCCATCAGTTGAAATAGAATGAAAACAAACAACACTACAGTGCATGACTTTTAATTTTGCTACTGAAATATGTGTAATATAAACAACAGTCAAATTTATATACTGAAAGTGATACCACATACACTGTATGAATGTTTTGAACTGTGCTTCAAGTATGTACTCATGTGTATGTCTCCTATTAAGCTTAACAATCCTGCAGCCGAACAGTTGCTGTACCCTTGCTATCCCCCTCTCAAAACACCTTTCCTAGTTCACTTAAAAGCATTAACACACATCCTGTTATTTTAACAAGTTGAATAGCAGTTAAAAGCAGCTGTAATGATGGACTTGGTAAAAGTAGCACTTAGCATTTACAAGCAGAGGTGGTTTTCCTGAGGAATCTTCTAAATTTTGCCATTTGCATATTCTGGAATCTGTGCTCTGCAATTTCTTCCACATCAAGATAAGGTTCTCTGCCTGCCGTTGAACTTATGTTATGGAGGTTCACCTGATGTAATGAGTAGGGTTCCTATCAGCAGACCGAAGATGCATGTTTTCGAATGCATCTTGGTCGAACTGTCAAAACCGAAACTACAAAATATCAAAGCGGCTTTGGTACTTTGGCGTTTTCTGCACTGTAGTGCGGTCTTGGAGTTGGTATATATAAGTAGGGGGGGGTGGGAGGCAAAGCCCCACCACTTAATCTCATGTTTTAATGTGCTTTCTTTTTTTTTTTTTTTTTGTTGGAACAGCAATTTTTTTCCCTTGGAAAAAAAAGCTGTTCTGACAGTTCGGTTTTGTAAGCTTTCGCTTACATGGGGTCGATTAATCAACGTTTGCTTACCTAAGCGTTCGGTGATCTAATATAGACCTGATGAGTTTGCTAACGAAGCATCAGCTTGTTATTGTTTCTGAATTTCTTAATTTGCATCACCAGCACACCTGCTAAACATTGGGCTCAATTCTCCACTATGCTGTGCACATGGCTGGATCACTATGGGCAGCACTATGCATGCTCACTCCTGGCGATGATTGTAAGGGAAAACTGTAATTCCACATATAACCATATGCAAATGGAATTGCTGTAGTATTTTATTTCTTAACAGCATACAAAGGGTTACAGGACTGCCATGCTTCATACCCTAAAGTGCCATTTTGAACCATAATAATATAGTACCTATATTTTCTAAGCCTTCCTATGTGTCTCACAAATGAAATACTGATTGATGCCAATTGTAATATGGCAAATGGGACATTCAAAACCTGATTTGGACACCAACTTTTGGCCATTTTTCATTGCCATTCTTTAAGGTGAGACATCATGAAAGGAGTGGGAGATGATATTGCTCCTTTTAGAGTGCAGAGATGGTGTTAGGAGGAGTACAAAACATTTTGCTACTTTCTCAATGTTGGTTATAATCAGAAGATTCTGCAGGAGGGCTATAAAGGTCCTCAGTACAAGACTGATGCCAAGAATAGTTTAGTCATGGCTTTCATCCATGCTACTGGCATCCCCATGCATGCAGGAACAGTGCTGTCACCATTACAGTGACATGAGAAACTGCAATCCTGACCTCCTACATTGATGGGAGTATGAAGTTAAATAGTGGAAACCACCTATGTACTGTAAGTATCACTTAGAGTACATTTGTACCCACTGTTTAGCTTTATTCTGACTTCCTGCACTGATAAGAAGACAAAGATAAACAGTGGGCACTGACTATGTACTGTATCACTTATCTTAGCTACACGTATAACTTGTCATTGAATGTCATCCATAGATCACACAGTGCCCTATTTTTCTCCATAGCCCCTGAAGACACTGAAACGAATTAACAGCTGCTCAGGAAGAGTCTGGAAAGCCTAAGAAAGCACCAGAGAGAGTAGGCTTGCTTCTGAACATACAGCTTTTAATAGTAACAGTAATAGGGATTCATTCCCAAAATTATACCTTTCATTCACTGCAAGTTCTGTGATGACTACCATAGGTCAAAGACAGCAGCATCACTGTGGAATGCTATATTAATGTGTTTGTGCATGCATCCTGTCACATACTTGGACAAGTGGGTCAGGACGTTAAGGCCCTCCCCAGTTGTATTCTCTTAAAATGTTTCAGGAGGTTTCTACCTCATTACAATAACTACAGCATTAGATATGGAAAATATGTATGATCATCATTTATGGGTGGGTGGACATCTCTGTCATGGCAATCTTTGTCAGTACAGTTGTTTCCTTTGCTTGTAACCTTTGAGTGAAATATGTTTGTGCAACATGGTTTCAGACCAGTTGGCATAATGGTTAAGGTGTTTGCCTCCCATGCACAAGGTACAAGGTTCAATCCTGACTTACAGCCAATGCCTGTTTGAAGTTTGCATGTTCTCTCTGTGTCTCTTTGAAGTTCTTCCCACTTCCAGAAAACATGCTGAGTGCTTCCATCTCAAACTAACCCAAGAATGAAGCTAAGATGTTGCCCTGTAGGGAAAGAGTTGTACAAGCAATCACTTTGAGCTTCTACTGTGGTACACAGTATCTTCAAGACAGAAGAACATGGATCAGACTGCATTCTGTAGCAGAGCTAGCTGCTCAGTGGTGTAAAATATGGCCCTAGGTGATTTTTTTTTGGGTTGACTAATGTTGCCAAATGGGCATGGGTATTTAACAGCGATAAGTGGGTTGAGGACCCGGGCTACTCTGACCTATGCTATGGACTTATGCTAATTGTGGTAGGGTGGCCAGTGTGTGCATGTCATAAAATCCAGCAGCCCTGGGTTGATTGGCTGGCTAGTGTCCAGTTGCCCAGACTGGGTTACCTGGGATTGTTCTATTGAGCAAAAGCTGGAATAAAACCAAACAACCTGCTAAACATGAGCTGAGAATTGCTATACATTGTACATTCACTGACAGGATTGAGCTTGGAAGTAGATGGCATGATGGTAAGTAAGAGGCTGGACATTCTACGTATTCAGGAGACAAGATGAAAGGGCAGTGCGACAAAGTCACTTGGCTTGGGATCCAGAGTCTACTACTCAGGATTAGGACAGGCTAAAAATGGTGTGGAAATTGTGGTGAGGAAGAGGCTTCAGAAGGCAGTGAGGGATGTCATCAGAATTAGTGACAGACACAGATAGAGATGCATCTATCTACATAAAGTATAAGCACAACTCAAGGCTGGTGAAACAATATGACATGCTTGAGCTACTCTATGTCCAGTTAAGCATAGGAAATGTTCATTATCATATTCTTTCTAGCTACAGGTCTCCCACCATGAACCAGTAAACCCATACATCATACCTGAAGGCCCAAAGATTTTTTTTACTTTCTAAATCAAATGTCTTGGAGCAGCTAGTCTGCACTCCTATTAGGGGAACACATTTCCTAGATATGGTACTTGCAAATATGGGATAGCGCTGTCCCACCCCCCCACCCCCTAGTGTTATGTCCACACTGGCAAGATTAGATCAGAAAACAATCTCCCTTAAAATAAAGGTAAATCTAGTCCCCCCACCTAACCCGAAAAACTTTGAGAACTTCTCTAAAGTAAATTACCTCATATTAAGGGACAGCATAGCTAGTTTCCAAGCTCTCCAATTCCAGAAATCACAGAAATGTATGCAGAGGTGTGCACAAAAGCCCTGTATGACCTTATAAATGGCTGCTTAGAAACGGCAGTGCCAGACCAAAATAAACACAGATCAAACCCCAAAAGCAAGCCACCCTGGTGGACATCATCATCATCATCAGCCCCCTTTTTCCCATTTTTTATACATGGGGTCGGGGTATTGTGTTAATTGTCACCAACTCTCTTGATTCAGTGCCACACTCCTGCCTTCTTCAGTACTCATGCCTGACTGTTGCAGATCTTCTTTCACACAAAACATCCACCTCTTTGCTGGATGCCCTTGCTTCCTCTTACCTTCTTCCTGTCTGTCCCAAATCTTCCTCACCAAATTGTCTTCTGCTTTTCTGCATGTGTCCAAACCACCATAATCTGTTCTCTTTGATCTTTTCTGCAATTGGAGCTACTTTGGCTTCTGCTCTTATGTTCTCATTTCTCCGCCTGTCCCACAGTGTGCATCCTACCACCCTTCTCAGGCATTTCATTTCCATCACCTCTAGCTTCTTCAACTGTTCTGCCTTTACTGCCCACTGTCTTGTACACCTTACTTTTCTGCTTCTTTGGCATTATTCTGTCATAGACTACACCTGACACTCTATGCCAGTTGGCTGCAGCCCTTCTGATTCGAGCTCTGACCTCTTTATTAAGATTTTCCTTCTCCTCAACCACCCCTCCCAGATACTTGAAGCTGTATACCTGTTCCACTATCTTCCCTTCTAGCTCTGTTCTCAGCTTCTTCTGATTTCCCCAGTTTTCTGCCATTACCACTGTCTTATCTGTGCTTAGTTTCATCCCATGTGACTTCACTTTTGCATTCCATTCTCCTGTCTTTTGCTGAAGTTCTAGCTCAGTCTGCCTGTAATGCCACATCATCTGCATACAGCAACTTTGTTGATCTTTCCCCTCTAACCTCTTTGCCAATGTAGTCCATCACCAATATGAACAGCAGTGGGCTCAGAGCTGAACCCTGGCGTACACCCACTTGTACTGGGAACCTCTCTGTGAGGTCGAACACTGTTCATACTTGAGTCATCGGGTCCTTGTACATAGCCTCCACTAATTCTACCAATGTTTCTAGGACTTCAAACCACTGCAGTACTGCCCAGATCAGCTTTCTTGGGATGTTGTAATATGCTTTCTCCAAGTCTAGGAATGCCCAGTTGGACTATCTCCTCATCTGTAGAGTCTTCTCAAGTATCTGTCTCACAGCAAACACATGGTCAATTGTGCTGCATCCTGACCTGAATCTGAACTGCTCATCTCCCATCTTACATTCTACTACTCTGCGTATCTGTTTATTAATCGCCCACTCCAGAACTTTCATGTAATGTGATAGGAGTTTGATGCCTCTGTACTGCCCACAGTTGTGGATGTCTCCTTTTTTCTTGTACACTGGCACGAGTATGCTTATTCTCCAGTCATCTGGCATATGCCTTTCTTTCCGCACTGCTATTAGTACCCTCAGGAGCCATTTCTCCCCATCTCACCCAGCATCTTTATCATATCTGCTGTGACCTCATCTGAGCCTGCTGCTTTCCCTGACTTAATTTTCCTTAGTGCTGTTCTTACTTCTTCTAGGGTGGGCTCCTCTTCTTCTTTCATCGTAGGCTGTTTTTCAGGAAGTGCAGCTTCTGTGGGGTTTTCTTCATTCAGAAGCTGCTGGAAATACTCCTTCCATCTGCCTTTGATGTCCTGTGGACTGGTGAGCAGGTTTTTCTGGCATCCCTTATGAAGAGTGTCTGACTATCTTCTTTATCTTTCTGTTTTTGCCTTGCAACCTAATATAGTTTCTTTGTGCCCCTTACTGAGTCTCTTTCCAGAAGGTGGTACTGTGCCTCTGATGCCCTATTCTTTGCTTTTGCAACTCCTTTCTTAGATTCTTTGTTAGCCAACCAGTAGTCCTTCCTAGCCTGGTCATCTTTTCTATCTCCCACTTCTTCCTGGACTCCTTTCTTTTGATGACTTTCTGGACTTCTGCATTCCACCACCAGCTTTCCTTATGAACCTTATTGTCATACCTGGTTCGGCCACATATCTTGTCTGTAGTCCAAACACATGCTGGTTTTAGGCACTGCCATTCTTGTTCAACTCCACCTGTTTCCTCCTTTTTGGGGGGTGCTAGAGCCCTGATTAATTTCTTGAACTGTTGTACTTTCTCTCCAGTCAACTTCCATTTCTTCAGCCTTGTCTCTGTTGACCTAACAGCCTTCTCTGGCCACTACTTGCGGCTGATTGTGGCAACTAGTGGTTTATGCTGTGGGCCAACTGTTTCACTGGGGATGACTTTGCAATCGTGGATTCTACCCCAGTGCCTTTTCCTTACTAGGAGGAAGCCTACCTGAGATGCATCTTTGCTACTCTTGTATGTGATCTTGTGACTGTCTCTCTTTCTGAACCATGTGTTGGCTACTATCAAGCCATTTGCCAGACATTAGTCTAGAATGGCCTCTTCTTCTTTATTCTTGTTGCCCTACCCATGTGGACCCAGGCAGTCCTCATATCCTGTTCTGTCTGCCCTGATATGTGCATTCAGGTTACCCATTATCAACACCAGTTCATGTGCTCCTGCTTTATCTATTAGGTCCTGCAACTGCTGTCTGAATGCACTCTTTTCCTCACTATCACAACCCTGCTATGGGGCATAGGCTGAGATTATGAATACTGCCCTATCATTACACTGGAGTCTGGTTTGATTTGAGTCATTCATTAATGCCCCTTTTAATGGTTACACTCTTTCTGGACCAAAGTTAAAAACACATTTACCAGGAGTCAACAAAATAGTAATACTCAGTCTGCAGTAGGAATCCACTTTTTCACCCCACAAAGAACCTTCTCTAGGAATTAGAGGAAAGAAGATGAGGTTCCACAAATCAGAGTTTTTACCATGACTCTCCTATGGATATATCTTCTCATGGCAGGGGAGAAGGCAACTCTAATGGCAATCACCCTAGAGGCAGAGACTGACCACACAACCAGGGCTTTTATAGTCCATTCACTGAAAAACCCTACCAGTGCTCCTGAAAGGTTGCATGACTGCCACACTCTGGAAGCAGTGGGGGAGTGCTTGTCCATGCACCCACAAGCCTAGCAAAATATAAATACAAATTCATGGGTGATAAACATAGTTTCCAGAGATTTTTCAATTCCCTTTCCCCTTCTTCCTGCAAAAAATGAAGAAAGTTCCTGATATTTCACCCTGTCAATTGTAGTGTGCAGCAGCAGAGGTTTCCAAGCTGCTAGAAAAAAAAGAGTCATCCAACTGTTCCCCAAAGATCAGTTAGAGTCTGGAGTCTATTCAAGGTTCTTTTCAGTACCCAGGAAAACAGGGGACCTCAGACTCATTTTGAATCTCAGTTACTGAATCAGTTCATAAAACAGACAAAATTACAGATTCATGAGTCAGTCCATTTTGCCTCTGCTGAGGAAGAACAACTGGATGTGCTCCATATATCTTCAGGACACACACTATTATGTAAAGATAGAAAAGCAATCCAGGAGTTTTCTCCTTTTTGACATTCAGAGCACTGCCTTTCAGTCTCACCACAGCTCCCAGGGTGTTTACAAAGGTAATGGAAGTAGTTGCAGAGCATCTATGCCTGCTTGAGTTCCAAGTTTTCCCATACCTTGATGACTGGCTCCTAACTGCTTCCTCCAAGGATGTGATGCTTTGTAATCTGAACCTTCTGCTCCACCTAATGCAAGATTTAGGAATTACTGTCAATCTGGCCAAGAGCCATCAGATTCCTACACAGCAGACAGATTTTATAAGATGGCACCTAGACTCAACACTACAGACTGACAGTCTTCCCCATGTCAGGGTACTTTGTATACATGTCACAGCAACACAAATACGTCACCACCCTTTTTCTCCAGCAAGACTGATTCTATGGCACTTATGTATGATGGCCTCCATGATTTTGATGGTACCACTAGCCAGATTCCACAAGAGAGTACTCCAGTGGACCCTATCAGTACAATGGTCTCAAAACAACCATCCACTCCATGCGAGGATTCTCATTACTCAGGTCTGCACTGAACACATCTCCTGGTAGATGAAGTCTCCTTCAGTGACAGAAGGATGATCATTCCATACACATCCAACTCTAGCCGTAGTAGTCACGAATACCACCCTCCAAGGCGGAGGGGGTATTTCAGAGGGAGGATAATCCAAGGTACCTGGTTACTCATACAGGCCAACCTTCACATCAGTATCTTGGAGATAAGAGTGGCCCTCCTATCTGCAGGCTTTCCAGGATGTTCTTCCCAACGGTGTGATTTCCATACAAACAGACAATAGGGCAGTAGTCTAGTGCATCAACAAACAGGGAGGAACCTGTTCTTACCCCCTTTGTCAAGAGGCTGTGAGATTGAGGCAATGGGTGATGTCTTCACACTACTTCTGTAACAGCAACATACATACCAGGGGTGTCCTTTGTACTAGCAGACAAATTGAGCAGAACAAACTTAATGCCTCATGAGTGGTCCCTCAATTCAGCAGTGACAAGCTTGATTTTCCATCACTGGGGCCAATCTTGCTCCAACGTCTTTGCATCCTTCCTGAACAACAAATATAGCAGTTAGCTTGCCCTGATCCCTCCATAGGGACAGTCACCAAGGGACACTCCGGTCCACAATTGGCTCCCAGGTCTCTTTTATGCCTTTCCACCATTGCCCATATTGAACAAACGTATCCGGAAAGCAAGAAAATGCAAGGCCAGAGTGATCCTCATTGTTCCCTTCTGGCCCTGACAAACATGGTTTCCCTTCTTATGGCCAATACTAGTACATCCCCCATGGTTGTTGGATCAGTATCCACATCTGTTGACTCACCCATCAGGATTCCCTCCTCCAGACTAAAAATCCATGAAGTAAATTGTTTGGCTCTTCCAGTTCTGAACTTAGACAGAGATGCAAGGCTACCAACATGAGTTGTTCAGATAATATCATCTTCTCTGAAGCAATCCACAAAAAAGTTCTATCATATCAGATGGAAGATATTTTCTATCAAGGCCATGTCAAAGAGATTAGATCCTTTTCCAGCTCCCATTCCATTCATATTAGAGTTTTTGGCTGAACATTTCCACAATGGCTCTAGTGTTTCCACAATCAAAGTACAAACGGCCGCAGTTTCAAAATGTCATATAGTTCAGAATGATGCTTCTCTAACATCTTTAAAAGTCTCTAAAGCCTTTTTAAAAGAAGAACATGTGTCCTACGATCACCAATCAGAGATCAGGTACCTCCCTGGGACATTACTATCCTTCTCCAAGCATCGATTTCCTAATCTTTTAAACCAGCAGTAGCAGCAGATCTGAAGTTCCTCTCCTGGAAAACAAACTTTCTGGTGGCAGTTACATCAGC
This sequence comes from Protopterus annectens, assembly GCF_019279795.1. Taxonomy (NCBI): domain Eukaryota; kingdom Metazoa; phylum Chordata; order Ceratodontiformes; family Protopteridae; genus Protopterus; species Protopterus annectens. The sequence continues at coordinate 1,895,938,073 of NC_056731.1, read as the reverse complement.
CAGTTGGATTTCAGAGTTACAGGCCCTTTTTTGTAAACCATACTATTTGATATTCCATAAGCACATGGTTTTCTTGAGGACTAGCACATCTTTTCTTCCTAAGGTGGCATCTGAGGCAAATTTAAATCAGTCAATTAACCTACTATATTTCCCTAAATGTTCAAACGAGGGCAAATACATTTTACACACGTTGGATGTTCATTATCAACTCAGGTTCTATCTTTGTAGAACTACTTAATTCAACAAGACTGATCAATTATTTATTACCTTCTCAAGACCTAAGCTAGACAAAGCAGTCAGTAAGGCTACTCGTTCAAGATGTTTATCAGGCTGCATTTCCCTTTTCTGTAATAAAAAAGCTTTGCCCCTGCAATCTAAACCTAGAGCTCATTTCACAAGGGTAATAGCTACTTCAACATCTTTTTACAGTATTTTCCAATTGATGAAATTTGTGCTGAGGTAACATGGTCAATAGCTAATACTTTTCTGTCTCATTATAAACTGGATGAACAGTCAAGATCTTGCTCATTCTTCAGTTCTAACATTCTCAGGAATGTCCTCCCTTGATATCACCCAGGTGAAGCAGCTTGGAAATCTGTCCCATGTGTTGAATTGGACAAAAACAGACAACAGTGGGTACAAAAATGATGTACTTACCATAATGATAGATCTATGTTGTCTGATGTTCATCATTCAATCCCTATCCATCCTGCCCCCCTCTAAAATGACACATATTGGCATCTGGTGACCAGATAGGCCTCACATCATCTTATCTGTGAGCATTCCTAACAGATTGTCCTCCTGTTCTGTTTGTACATGTCATGTCATTTAGGATTTAGCCTATAGTATGATATTTTGCTATAGATTTCCTTTTTAAGGGAGCAAACTCAATATGAGGTACTAAGGTGGAGTGGAAGGAATTATGGATAGTGGAGGAGTCAGAGCCCTGGAAGGTTCAGAAGCGGTGCTGAAGTCAGATCTGATCTGATCCGACAACTCATGTGTTGAACCAGATGAAATCCAGACAACATGGATGTATTGTTATGTTAAGTACATAACTTTCGATCTGTTGTTGTTATTTTCATTCATTCCTCAAGTGATGAGTCTGAATATGATACTCTGATCCAACTCAGATGCTTCTTCCAACGCATAGGATCCTAGAACTTTCTAGCTCTTCCCTTTACCCCTAATGCCCCACCAACCTAACATACCTCAGATCTCATTTGCTGCCATTGCAAACAGACATGGATTGCGAGCTATTAAGCATTTACGATTTTCTATAGCCTATCTTGATCAAGTGAGTATAGTTTTTTCCTTTTATCATAGGTATGTCCCATTCTATTCTATATTCATATCTATCTATCTATATATATATATATATATATATATATATATATATATATATATATATATATATATGTGTGTGTGTGTGTGTGTGTGTATGTATTTTTTTCGCCCTTGTTACCCTTATAGTTTTTCCTTTTATCCATAATTCATTATCTCAAATGGCCCTTTCTTATACTCTTTGAGTACTCTTTAATACCATAGTTTGTAGCCTTTTCTGTGGACAGGACAGAGAGCCTGGCTAGATATCACAAAAGATTCATGGGTGCAGAGGACTATATCCAGAGTTATATCATACCATTTTATCAACTCCTTCCAACTGTTTGAAAGAAAATCCCTGACATTCCACTCAGTCAGAAGGAAGCAGCTTCTCTCAAAATCAAAAAGCTGCTAGAAATGAGTCATCCAAGAGGTCCTCCGAGAACAGAGAGGATCCAGAACTTAACCAAGATTCTTCTTGGCATCAAAAAAGACAGGTAACTTAAAAAACAATCTTGGACCCTAGCAAATTAAATCAGTTGGTTTAGTACGCAATGTTCCTGAAGGTCACAGTTCAGTCCATTTCTGCAGGAGGACGACTGGATGTGCTTGACAGATCTTCATGATGCATACTCTCACATTAAAATGAACAGGCACTCCAGAAGACATCTGCTCTTCTGGTTGGAAGCTGGTCATTACCATTTCATGGCACTGCTTTTTGGTCTCAATACAGCCCCCAGGGTGTTCACCAAATGCATGGCAGTTGTAGCAGCTCACTTGAGACTGATCGTATTCCGAGTGTTTCCATATCTGGCTCCTGACTGCTTTGACCAGGTATCAAATGTTAATGCAAGAGACTATTTACTCCAGCTGTGCTCCCATCTTGAAATATCAGTCAATTACCATAAATTACAACAAATCCCAACTCACACCAACTCAGAGTCTGGAATTCATCAGTACTCATTTGAATACAGTCACTCAGATAGCTTTCCTCCCTCACCAACTCAGAGTCTGGAATTCATCAGTACCCATTTCAATACAGTCACTCAGATAGCTTTCCTCCCTTACCAACTCAGAGTCTGGAATTCATCAGTACCCATTTCAATACAGTCACTCAGATAGCTTTCCCTCCTCTGTCTCGAATAGACACTATACAATTCCAGGTCAAGAAAATAATTCAGAATTCTTCCCTCCCATCCAGATTGATACTTCAAGCCTTGGGCTCCATGGCAGCAGAAATCACCATTGTCCCACTGGCCAGGTTTCATATGAGAATTCCTCAATGGAGCCTATCAACCCAATAGTTCATTCTCCAACAACCATTATCCATGCCAGTCAAAATCACTCAAGTGTGCAAGAATTAACTTCTGTGGTGGATCTATTCCATTCAGCTCCATGAAGGCCATCCTTTTGTTCTTCCCCAACCCAAGAACACAGTGACATGGATGCTCCTCAGCTTGGGGAGGGCATTTCTTGGGAAGGACAGTCCAAGGCACATGGTCACCCAAAGAAGAGGCAAGATCCGTATCAATGTTCTGAAAATGAGAGCTGTCCTCCTAGCACTGCAGGCCTTTAAAGACACTCTTCCAACTGGGACAATAGTGATTCCATTAGACAATATGTCAGTAGTCTGGTGCATCAACAAACAAGGAGGAACCAGATCTTACCCTCTTTGTCAAGAAGCTATGAGACTTTGGCAATGGACGATCTCTTCCAATCGCTTTCTAATAGCAACACACATCCTGGGGAAATCCAACATGATTGCAGACAAATTAAGCAGGTCCATTTTGATGCCTCATGAGTGGTCTCTCAATGTCAACATGGTGGAGAGAATTTTCCATCAATGGGGCCAACCATGCTGCAGTCTTTTCACTTCTCTCCTCAACAACAAATGCAGCAGGTTCTTTGCCCTGATCCCCCACCAGGGGAGCCACAGAACTGCGAGAGATGGTCTAGTTCATGCTTGGCCCTCTGGTCTCCTTTACAATTATCCCCCGTTACCCCTCATTCCCAAATTTCTATAGAAATTATATCGATTGAAGAGCACAGTTATCTTCATTGCCCCTTACTGGCCTCATCAGATCTGATTTCCCTTTCTCTGGCTTCATCTTCTACAGCCACCCTGGAATCTGGATCCAACTACAGATCTCCTGTCTCACGCAACAGGCATGACTCATCTGTCCTCAGGTTGACCACATGGTTACTCCAGTTCTGTTGATCACTAGACAACCCAGGCTCTCCTCCCCCATCCATCACATGTTATTATCTTCCCATAAGACTTCCACCAGAAAGATTTACAAGAGTAAATGGAAAAGATTTGTTCTTTGGGTCCTAAACAAAAACTAAGCCCCCTTTTCAGCACTGATTCCAAATGCCCTGGACTTTGTAGCAGAATCTTCAATGAAGGTGCTAGTTTCACTACTATTAGAGTCCAATTAACAGCTATTTCCATCTTTCATCTGGAAGTAAATAACTCTACCTTAACTTCCTCTAAGCTTTGCAAAGCCTTTCTAAGAGTAATTTTTCTACTTAGACCCCCATTAAAAGACACTGTGCCTGCTTGGGATTCAAATATTGTCCTTAAGGGGTCTGTGTTTAACCGTCAAATAAAACTTTCATAGAACTGACTAAATATCGAACCCTGTTCAACGAAGTCCATTCATTGAATGTTCATTTCAGCAAACATGTAAGACAGGGAAAGTAGCTACTTGGCCAACACTTCCTCATCTCACACACTGCAGTATTTCAAAGCCCTTTCCCCCACTGTAGTGCGATCTCAGAGTTAGTATATATGGTTGGGGTGTGGGGGCTGGGAGGGCAAAGCCCCCCCCACCTGGGTGGTTTTGAAACACTGCAGTGTATTAGACCCAAAAGTTTTGGCCAAGTAGTTACTTTCCCTGTCTCACACATTCTCTTAGATGAATGTTTGATGAATGAACATTTGATGAATAGGGCCTGATGTTTAGCCATTTGATGAAAATTTCATTTGACAATTAAACATGGACCCATGCTTCAGACCTTGACTCAACCTTCTTTTGAACCTTCGGCCAAAACTCACCTTAAATTTTTGTCTTGGAAGACAACATTCCTAGTGGCTGTTACCTCCTAAAGAAGAGTATCTGGACTCCAAGCTCTGTCTTCTAAATCTCCATATTTAGTTTTTCATAAGGATAGGTATCTTTACGAAATAATCCATCCTTCCTACCAAAGGTAGCTTTTGAATCCAAAATATATCATGTCATTAATCTCCCAGTTTTCTTTCCAGACATCTCAAAAAAGGTGAATATGTGTTGCACCTTTTCGATGTGCACAGACAATTATGCTTCTCTCTTCATAGAACCAAAGACTTAAGAAAATCTGAAAAGTTGTTTGTTTCCTTTTCCACTGCAAAATTAGGCAAACCAGTATCTAAAGTTACTTTGGTTAAATGGTTAATTGATTGTATTACATTTGTCTGTTTGTACATGGGAAAGTGGGTTTGCCTTTACCAAAATCTCCAAGAGCCTATTCCACGAGGTCTGTGGTGACATCTTCAGCTTTTTGGGCTACAACTTCCTTGGATGATATTTGTGCATCTGCAACATGGACTAATCTTCATACTTTTATTGTTCATTACAAACTGGATCTGGTCTCTAGAAGAAGAGCAGACTTAGAGAGAGAGAGAGAGAGAGAGAATATATATATATATATATATATATATATATATATATATATATATATATACACACACACACACACACACACACACACACACACACACACACACACACACACACACACACACACACACACACACACACACACACACACACACACACACACACACACTGGGACACACTGCTCCAAAGTGAGCTTTGTTTGGGAACTGGAGAGACAGATAGTCCAGTCCCAGGCCTGGAGCATGTTCCCTGTGTGCTCTTGGGGGAAACTGTGCTTAATGCAGAGAGCTGCATCTTAAAATACTGTGTAAACTCATTCCTGTTTTTAGTGACAGTCTCTTTCCTGTGTCAGAGGTGGGGATTGCAACTCCTTGATTACTGACCCAGGGTAAAGGGAGGCCATCACATACTGGTGTCAGAGTGGTGGAATATTAATTGAACTTCAGTAGCCTGTGGGCAGTTGTCAGTGAAGGTGAGTGTTCTCTCAATAGCCACAAGTTAAACATTCAGAGTTTCATTTTCACAACAGTTTTATTTATTTTTGTCAGTTTAGTTTAGTCAGGGAAAGCAGGCAAAGATGTCAGCAAAGGATTATGGTAAGCTAACAAAGAACCAGTTGGCCAAGGTGTGGAAAGCCAAAGGACTGGTGCATGCTAACCAGAATAAAGAGAAAATGATTTCAACTTTAATCACAGCTGCAGCACGAACAAGCGACCAGGAAGACAACCAATCTGGTGTTGGGGATGTGCAGTCTTCAGAAATAGGACAGTTCACCTTTTCCTCAGAGGACTTAAGAAAACAGATTTGAACTGGAGACCAAAGACAGACTGTGATGTTTAGAGGCTGAAGAAAAAGAGAAACAACATCAGCATTAACTGGTGATCAAACTTTTGGAGACTGAAGGGAAACTGTGATGTTTGGAGACCAAAGAGAGACTCCAGCATTTGGAGAGCAAAAAAATGAGAGACTGTGGCATTTGGAGATCAAAGAAAATGAGAAACTGCGGTGTTTTGAGCCTGAAGAAAAGGAAAAGCAGTGATACCAGGACAGGGAGATGTTGACCCTTCAAGATCATAGAGGTAATGGGGGAGGGAATAATGGGACCCCAGAAGCAATAAAGGTCAGTACATTTCTTCCACAATTGCAAAGGGGGATGACTTTTATAGTTGTAGTCATATTTGAAAGAGTATGTAAACAGTATAATGTTGATCAAGAGTTTTGGTTACAGTTCCTGACCCCCTTACTCCATAGTAAAGCTGTAACTGCTGTTTCTAAATTGCCTGATACTGATTCTTTAAACTATGATAGAGTGAAACAATGTTTATTGAACTGTTATAAGTTAACACCAGAAGCTTACAGAAAAAAAGTTTTGTGAGCATAGATGCAAGGCAGGTAAAAGTGTATTTGATTATATTGTTGAGTTAAACACTTATTTTCATAGGTGGCTGAGTGGGTGTGAAGTCACCACTTTTGAAAGACTGGAAGGCCTTTTAGTAAGGGAACAAGCCCTTAATACTTTGCCTGAGGACATGAGAATTTGGCTGGTAGACTGGGAGTGTAACTCTGCAGATGAGCTGGGGAGAAAAGGGGATCACTACTTAGCTAACAGGGCATCACTGCACAAGAAAGGCATACCCAATGCTGCATATGGATATAAGGGAACTCATGGTGAGCAGCCTAAATCACCCCAACAGAGTCTATCAGTAAGAGGTAAAGCCACTACTTCAAGTACACGGCCAGGATCAGGGGTTAGATTTTTAAATGTAACCAGAAGGGCCATGTAGCATACAAATGTCCACTGAAGCAAGGTGGGGAACAAAAGGTAAGGGAGCCAGCAAGTGGGAATAACAGTGTACCATTAGTAAGTTGTATGGAGACAACAGAGGTACCAAACTATCACTGGAGTTTTTATCCTATCTTAGTGGATTGAAGACAGGACACCACTAAGAGAGAGACAGCCTCTGGCATAACCATTGTGAAGCCAGGAGTGGATCAACAGGAGCAGCACTTGCTTGGACAGTCCACTCCAGTCAGAGCTTTAGGAGGGATCCCATTCCAAATACCTTTGGCCAGGGTTCATTGTGACTGGGAGGATGGAAAAGGAAGCAACCAGGTAGCTGTGTTTGAGGATATTCCTGCAGATGTTTTGATAGGGAATGATTTTGATAATGCAGTACCTTGTGTGCATGCAGTTACATGCAGTTGGGCTTGGAGACAGGCATGTAGGTCTGGCAGGCTGGGGGAGACCCAGACTCCACACCTGAATCTGGGGCTGATGATGTGGCTATTTCAGGGAGAGAGCTACCTTATAGCAATGAGCCTGAAAGTGAGCCACAGCTGCTGTTAGGTACTGATGTTCCCATGGACAGGATAATTGCAAGGACAGAGGTTGAGTGGTAGTACCCAGGCTGACAGTGAGGCACCACTGTCAGAAGATACTAGGTTTCCTGTGGAAGGGGCGCTGTAAATGGTTACAAATTAAGAGTTGACACAGGCACAGCTTTCGGATCCTACCTTACGAAGTTTGAAGGAGATAGCTAAGGAGACACCCGATGCTCAAAAAAAAGGGTTACTGCATAGAGAGTGGACCCCTGAGGAAGGGCTAGAGGGTGAGGTAATACAGCAGTTGGTAGTGGTCAGAGCCTACTGTCTGGCACTTCTAGCCACAGCTCATGACATTCCTTTTGCAGATCATATGGGCATAAAGCATACCAAGAGAGATATTATGCATAACTTTTATTGGCCTGGGATTGCAAAGGATGTAATAGGGTACTGTCGGACTTGTGAGCAGTGCCAAAATATAGGCAAGGCAGAGGACAAGGTCAAAGCACTGTTGATGCCTTTGCTTGTGATTGAAGAGCCATTTCAGAGGATAGCTATGGATATTGTGGTGCCTCTGAGTACCCCAAGTTCCACAGGGAAGATGTATGTCCTGGTGGTCGTAGATTATACTACTAGATACCCTGTGGCAGTGGCTCTGTCTTCCCTTGAAGCAGAGAAGGTGGCAAATGCTTTATTAGAGATTTTCAGTAGGGTAGGTTTCCCCAAGAGAAATACTGACTGACAGAGGTGCCAATTTCATGTCAGACCTTCTGGCTTTTCTGTGGAAGCATTGTGGGGTGAAGCACCTAAACACCACCCTCTACCACCCCCAGACTAATGGTCTTGTGGAGAAGTTAAACTCTAATTTAAAGACCATGCTACAGGCATTTGTAGACCAGTTTAAGAAAGAGTATGACAAATATTTGCTCCATCTACTTTTGCATACAGAGAAGTACCCCAGAAATCGTCAGGTTTTTCACCATTTGAGTTGCTGTATGGACATAGTGAGAGGGGGTCTTTAGATTTGATTTGTGATGAGTGGGAGGGTGAGTATGAGTCCCACAAAGAGTCTGTTGTGGCATATGTCCTAAACCTCAGGACAAGGCTTAAGGAGCACATGGGCTTGGCCCAGAAGAACCTGGCAGGAGCCCAGCAGCAGAAAAGGGTCTGGTATGACAGGAATGCTCGAGCCCAAGAGTATGCTGTGGGACAGCAGGTTATGATGTTCATTTCTGTCAGACACAATAAGTTGCAGGCAGTTTAGGAGGAGACCCTTTGGTAAGGAAGGTCAGTAATATTAATTACATAGTAAACCTGCTACAATGTAGGCAGGGGCACAAATTGTACTGTGTTTACATTATGAAGCCTCAGCATGTCAAGAAGGTCCTGGGCAGACTGCAAAGGGTAGGGTTGACCATTAAGATCAGTAAGTGTCAGGTGGGTATGGCAGAGGTCTCCTACCTGGGACATAGAGTGGGGAGTGGTAAGATTACTCCAGAATCTGCCAAAGTGGAAGCTGTGCAGGCATGGCCTGCCCCTGTTATCAAAAAACAGGTGAGGACATTTTGGGGGACAGCGGGGTACGATAGAAAGTTTGCTCCCAGTTATAGTACAATAGCTACTTTCTTCACAGATCTGGCAAGATAAAACAGGCCATATAAGGTAGTGTGGATCCCAGCCTGCAATCAGGCATTCCAAAAGCTTAAAGGGAATTTGGGAGGACCCCTGTCATATCCAGTCCAGATTTCAGTAAAGAATTTGTTGTGTAGGTAGATGCTTCAAACCATGGGGTGGGGGCTGTACTCAGCCAAGTTTCCTCAAAGGGAGAGGAGCACCCAGTTGTATGTCTCAGCCATAGATTCCAACCCACAGAGGAATGTTATGCAGCTGTAGAAAAAAAAAATCTAGCAATAGTATGGGCAGTGCAGAAACTTCAGCCATATATGTATGGAAGGGAATTCACTGTGGTTACAGACCACAATCCCTTAACATGACTGCATAGAGTCAGCCAACAAAAGGCCAAGTTATTAAGGTGGAACCTAGGGTTGCAGGCATATAACATGACAGTACAGCACTGTACTGGGGTTAGCAATGTCAATGCCAATGCAGGTGGACTCTAAAGACAGAGTATAGGTTAATACATTCCCAGACATGCCCATTTCTCTCAAGTAATGTTTTTCAAGGGTCACTTGAAAAACTAGCTTACGTCTTCAAAGTGGAGGAGAGATGTGATGATGTGAGGTATTGCCATCTGTGCCAGGGAGAATAGGGCAGTGCATGTTTAATGTATGTCAGCATAGTTAACTGGAGTTTTGTAACTAATTTTGTGTAATTTGACTGTTGTACTGACTTGTACAGATGTTTATGTTAAAAATGTATCAACAGTGTTATTATAACTGATTAAATGTATATGTTTAAACAAAGAATTCTGGAAGGGAAGAGTAGAAGTTATTGAAATTGTTCTATAATTTTCAAATACTACAACAGATCTTAGCAAAGCTCTAAATGTGTATTGTACCAGAGTCAGGTGATGAAATGTGATGTCATTAGATAACCAGCATTGACAGGATGGAACTCTCACAGCAGCTTGCTTTGTTTTCTTTGGAACCTGATATAAAGATCAATGACAATTATCACAGTCAGTTCAGTTGAGTTAGTTGTTCAGTTTAGTTGGAAGCTCATCACCTTGCCTTGTGGTAGTAAGCATCCCAGCAACTAATCTTGCCTTTCTGTATTAATTAAGTTAGCTAGGGAACAGTTATTCTTTAGACAGAGATTAGTTGAGTATTGTTTTTCTGCATCTGTCTGAATCTGTCCAGCTGTGTTATTTTTTATTTCTCCTGTGATGGAAACTCTGGTATTTATTGTGCTTAGATATTTGGTATTCTCATGTTTTCTACTGTTTATGTTAGCACTGATTTTACTCAGTGTAATTGGATACCCTTGTAAGAGCCTGAGAGCTGCTGACTGGTGGCAGCGAAGTTACCTTATAGTCTGAGCTAAAGGGGTACACTTAGTAGCTCTGTACCAGGTGAGTGAGTGAGTGAGTGAGTGAGTGAGTGAGTGAGTGAGTGAGTGAGTGAGTGAGTGAGTGAGTGAGTGAGTGAGTGAGTGAGTGTGTGTGTGTGTGTGTGTGTGTGTGTGTGTGTGTGTGTGTGTGTGTGTGTGTGTGTATACCAAATGTCCAGGTGTGGGTCTTTCAGCTACTTGGAACTGGGACACTACTCCAACCTGAGTCTTGTTTGACATCTGGAGAGACAGATAGTCCATTCACAGGTCTGGAGCCTGTTCCCTCTGTGCTCTTGGGGGGAATCTGTGCTTGATGCAGAGTGTTGTATCTTAAAATACTGTGTAAATCCATTCCTGTTTTTAGTGCCGTCTCTCACTGGTGTCAGTGGTGGGGATTTAGGCTACTTGATTACTGGCCTGAGGTAAAGAGAGGGCATCACAGGTACATAACTTTTTATTTTTACTTCTTTGTTTCTGTCACTGCTTACAGTAATTCCTGTGGGAATTTCTGCTTATAGTAGTTATTATTTTGCTTCTGTCTTTGACAAATGTTTAGTTTAACTGTTTTTGAGGAAACTTTCAGTATTTCATTCAAAAATGCATTGTGTAGGTGTGCTGTTAGACACCAATGGCCTATCTTTACTGTCATTATTCTAATTTAGTTTTATCTTTTAACAGGAAAATATTGCAGAACTTGGATTTTTTGGGTTTTGTACATCATTTTCTATATGTATGAATCTGCCCTGTCCATTTTTAATATCAGATTGCTGTTTTACTGGAAATTAAGTTATCTGAATGTACTGTGGAGATGTTACTGTCACTGACAAGAAAACATAGTTTAAATTGTTTATAAATGTTATTTTATGGTAGTTTAACATGATTAAAGTGTTTGGAGCTAATTTTTAACACAGTGTTGGCAGATAGCTTGCTTTGATGTTTACACTTTGAGAGCAGGAAATCCTTTTAATTTTATCAGTTGTAAAAGAATTCTGAACACATTTCAAACTGGGTTTTTTTTTTGTGTGATAATAGCACAGTTTGGCAGAGTTTTTTGCATGGAGACAATACTTACTACTAGAAATTTTAAGTGCTTATTGTGATACATTATCCAGTATTTCCCCTGACTTGATGGCTCCAACTATGATACCCCCCCCCCCACCATCAAACCCGTTTGCACCTAAAAAGAAAAAAATAAAATAAAAATATGCCTTGGCCTACATTTAGTGATTTTGTTTGGGCCACTGCTTGACCTGCAGACCATTTACATTTTTCCCCATCTCCCTCTATTGTAGCTTTGCTGGCCAGTATGAAATGGAGGTTAGACACATCCTCTAAAGCTGTTCCAGTACCTAGCACAGGTATGGAAAAAACAAATCCTTTAGGTACAGGATTAGTCTGGGGTAAGAGACCCCTTGCCAGATATAATACTTTGTCCCCAGATATTTTGTCTAGTAGTGAAATTCACACACAAAAAAAAAAAAAAAAATATATATATATATATATATATATATATATATATATATATATATATATATATATATATATAACAGAAGCTTCATCATACAGCTGATAATCAGATTGTAGCTATTTATAAGGCTCATGTTGTTTCCTTCTTCAGACAGCTCATTCTGCTGGTTGTGTTACCATTCATGGCTCTATTACTAGTTTGACTAGAGATCTATTGTTTCAAAGAATGATGATGCATCTGATGAGAACAATCATGATTTCCTGGTTGACACGGAGTCTAATCACTCTGATTCTTCAGAAGGTGAACCTGAGCTTAAGTCCAAACAACTGTTCACTTTTCCTCAGATGATTGCTAAATTTAGTAATGTTTTATACAGTCAGAAACCACCACAAAGCTAGGCAGGGTATATGACCTTACCCCTTTCTTAATGCCCTTGAAAGATGTTAATGAAACTATCTGCAGGACACCGGTATCTATTCTGGCAGTCCCTAAAAAGGCTCAGAGAAAATATAGGGTGTCCTCAGATATGACAGGTCTCTTTTCTCATATTACTGCTGACCCAGCTGTAGTCTCCCCAGATGCCTGCTCAAATAAAAAGTCCTTGGCTTGATTTAATCCAATGCCCCATGATAAAGATGGAAAATGGCTAGATCTTCAGGGTAGGTTGACTCTGGTTTCAAAACATGCTGTGAGAGGTGTGCTTTGAATGTGCAGATACAGTCTCAAGAACTACTGCTTCATCTATTGTTTTAAGATGCTATGCTTGGCTACATAATGAAAACTTGTCTGATGATTTAAAAGCCCATGTTTTGAATGTACCTTGAAGAGATGAATTAGTATTTTAGCCCTCTGTTACACAGAGTCTCAAACAGTGTGATGACAGAGGCAAATTCATGCATGGGATATCTAGGATGTTTCATGTACCCAAGTTTTCCCCAAACAAGGCATCTTCCTTCAAGGGCAGAACAAACAAAAATCCCAGTCAAGTCAATGTATAATTCGAAGAAACCAAACAAGAGGAGTTCTTTTTTGAAAAAGGATCAATGTTCTACAAACCAAGTCACAGGGCACCACTACTTCACATCTTCCCTTATTTCTCTTTCTTCTTCCTCCATTCTGTCTCTCAACCCTGTAGCCTGGCTACAAATAGTCTCAGACAAATGGGATCTGAGAATAACTCAGAGAGGATACACTAGGCAGGGATAGAAAGCCTTCCTCTTTTCAGTGAAATTCCCCCACACTGAAAGACCAGCTGTTTCCTCCAGTGCTCCATCACATGGTTGAAGCAGGGGCCATAGAACCACTGCCTGTGATATATAAAAGGCAAAGGATTTAACTCCAGAAGCTTTTTGGTACCAAAACAGGAGCACTCCTGTAGACCCATTCTAGATTTTTCTTTTCTAAACAGCTTTGTAAAAGTTCTGAAATTCAAAATGCTCACCTTACAGTTGGTCCTAACATTGCTTCCAAACCACTGTTTCATGGTGACTATAGATCTCAAGAACACTTAGGTTCATACTGCTGTTATTCACAATTTCAGGAAGTTTTTGAGATTTGCTATGTCTGGCTTATATTGTCAGTTTTCTGCATTACCCTTTGTGTTATCGTTTATGCCTCGTGTGTACAAAGTGTCTAGCCATAGTGGGTGCCTACAAAAGAACCCTAGCATCCACATTTTTCCTTATTGAGATGATTTGCTGATTTGTGCTTGGAGTCCTTAGACAAGATCAAGTCTCTCCTTTTCCACCTGGGCTTCATACTGTACCTTCAAAAGTCCTTCCTGAATCTCTTTCAGTGAATTTTCTTTCTGGGGTGATGGGTAGACACAGTAAAAAGGATCACCTTTCTGCCAGAAGACAATGTTCTCACTTATCAGCGCATTTTCTTGGATTTCTCTCTTCTAGACATGGCCTCAGCAAGAGAGTTCCTCAAAATTCTAAGTCTCATGGTATCAATGATCCTTATGATATCACTTGCCAAACTACACATGAGAAAAATTCAATGGTATTTGAAGAATTGTTGGACCCAGCACTTTCATCCCTTGAATTTCCAGGTGTCAGTACTGGGATTTGATTAACAGGAACTGCAGTGGTGGAGGGATCAACTTTCTCTGAATCCAGGGCCCCCTTTCTCTCTTGCAATCTCAGCCCAATCTGTCCAGATGTACTCTTTTAGATTTTGCATGAGAAGCAGTGTCCATGGGTGTTCAAATGCAAGGTTTGTAGTTTGCTCAGGCATGGTAAAGCACCTAAATGTAGAAGAGATGTTCACAGGTAGTGATTTATGTTTTAAACGTTTTTCACCACCTATGGACTCTGGGTCCGCTTCAAGTGGTCACAGACAAGACTACTATGATGTGGTACCTGAATAAGTAACGTAGTACAAGGCTTACCCTCTTTGCTGGTGAGCACTGATGGCCTTGGAGCTGGCTCTACAGCATTCTCTGACTATTCAGGCCTCGTACATTCCATCAGAGGAAAACACAGTAGCAGACAGACTAAGCAGATACTATACAGGACCCTACGAGTGGAAGCTCCATGTAGAGGTATTCCAGGACTTGATCCAGATGTGGGGAACACCTCAGGTAGACCCATTTGTCTCCTTTCAAAACAAATAACTAAAAAATTATGTTCATACTTTAAAGACTGATGTTCTATCATTCCCATGGTCAAGCATGTTCTTGTATGCACTTCCACCCTTTCTAGTTATTCCAACGATCATTAGCTCAGGCAAAGTTGGTTCCCCTCTTAATAGAATTGGCCAAGGGTAATTACCACACGCTTCCTCACAGACTGGATCTGCTCACACAACATCAGGGTAAATGGCGCACCCCGTCTTAGAGTAATTGCAATTGACAGTTTAGATTATTTTATTTTGTTCCCTTTTATGCGATTGTTCCATGAGGATGTGCAGCAGGTATTAAGGAGTTAAGAAAACCTGCGACTAGAAAATCTTATACTTACAAGTGGAAGAGGTTTTCTAGCTGGTGCCTAGTGAATAACAGGGGTCGCAAAAGGGTTTCAACAATTCTTATTTTTTAAATATTTGTATGAGCTACTTAGAGATGGTTTGTCATATGCTTCTATCGAAATGCATTTGCTGCCATCTCAACTTGTCCGACCATTGATCCCCCTCTTTTGTTTCCTTTTGTAGTCAAATAATTTATGAAAAGAGTGTTGCATTTGAGACCCCCCTCAAAAACAAATTCTTCCTCCATGAGAGCTCAGCATTGTTTTTGAAAAATTTACCTTCCTTCATTTTGATCCCGTCTCTCAGGTTTATTTATAGTTCATTAGTTGGAAGAATTTTTACTCATTGCTCTGACATCTGCAAGGAGAGTCTCTATCATGGTACAACAACCCTATCTGATTTTTTTTCACATGGACAGGGTTGTGTTATACACTAATCCATCACTTCTGGCTAAAATTGTTCCTGAATTTACCTTGAATAAAGCCATCTATCTCCCAATGTTCTATCCTGATCCAAAAAGCAAGGGGGAAAATATTCTACATACCTTGGATGCACACAGGCAGCTCAGGTACTACCGTGACAGAACAAAGCCCTTTAGGAATGCTGAACAGCTGTTTGCCTCCTATGTGGGTGCTAAGAAAGGTCAGCCTGTCTGTAAACAAACTAGTGCATGATGGTTGTCAGCTGCTATTGTTTTCTGCTACACCTAACACGGTAAATATCTTTCAGGTACATTTAAAGCTCACTGGACTAGGGCCTTAACCTGTTTGATGTCTTATCGGAAAGGGGTGGATTCTAGAAGCATTCTGAAGGCAGC